>NC_048572.1:38130321-38135321 GCF_013265735.2 Oncorhynchus mykiss
CGTGCCTTTTGCTCATCTTAATAGACATTACTGAGAGAGCACAAAAGCTAGAGTTGCATTTCACTCCTGTATTGCAGTATTGGTTGTGTTCCTTGAATTTTGCAGTTGTGTAAAGTTGATGACATCATACATGAAGAGGTCTTTCATGATGGACAGGTCTCTCTGACTAACTTACTACCCATCTGGAGAGAGTTAATGAGGAGGGGAGGGGATAAGAGGGATATGATTGCGGGGAATGGGGGGGGTGAGGGATGAGGGATGAGGGAAAGCAGCGTCTTCGACACTGTCCCGTCCTTCACTCCCTGCCTGTGGTACACCTTGAGAAACACGCTAGCCCAGTGTTTTCTCATGCGAGGAAAAGCACACGATGCAGCAGCCAAATGCAGGAAGGCAGCAGCCCCTAAAGGCTTCAGCTAAGGCCCCAAGGCCACCTCCACCCTACCACTATCAGTACTACAAGGAGCGTATTTACACAGCTTTCAGGTTGGTTTCCCCTTCTCCTCTCTTTCCTTTTCTTTCTTTTCCTTTCATTTAATGTCCTTCTCTTCTCTCCTCTCCTCTTAGACTCTTCAGCCATGGCATTGTCTTATCAGCTAAAGTGGGGTGGCGGGAGATAGACAGGGAGGAAGGGGGAGGAATGGGCATTGGTTCTGTTTGCCCAAATTGACAGTACAGTCCAAGAGTTTATCAAAGCCGTTGCAGATTATTAATTGACGTTTTGCTCAACAAAGATCTTAGATTTTCTCAAAGTTACGATTCTGTTTCCCTGCTGAACAGTTTCCAACATCAACCATTCAGAATTTGAAGCTGGTAAAATGTTGAAAGAAATTGTGTTACGTTGTCAGAGCTCAACCTCCACAGAATTCCGTGTATAGTAAAATCAGCCAGAGCCGTCAGCCAGAGCCGTCAGCCAGAGCGAAAGACATGGGAAGCGTTCCTACTCCCAGGCCGGATGCAGGTTAGGAATTATAGTGGCTTGCGAAAGTATTCACCCCTCTTGGCATTTTTCCTATTTTTTTGCTTTACAACCTGGAATTAAAATAGATTTTTTGGGGGTTTGTATCATTTGATTTACACAACATGCCTACCACTTTGATGATGCTAAATATGTTTTATTGTGAATCAAACAAGAAATAAGACAACAAAACAGAAAACTTGAGAGTGCATAACTATTCACTCCCCCAAAGTAAATACTTTGTAGAGTCACCTTTTGCATCAATTACAGCTGACAGTCTCTTGGGGTATGTCTCTATAAGCTTGGCACAACTTTCCACCGGGATTTTTGCCCATTCTTCAAGGCAAAACTGCTCCAGCTCCTTCAAGTTGGATGGATTGCACTGGTGTACAGCAATCTTTAAGTCAAACCACAGATTCTCAATTGGATTGAGGTCTGGGCTTTGACTATGCCATTCCAAGACATGTAAAGGTTTCCCCTTCAACCACTCAAGTGTTGCTTTAGCAGTATGCTTAGGGTCATTGTCTTGCTGGAAGGTGAACCTCCATCCCAGTCCCAAATCTCTGGAAGACTGAAACAGGTTTCCCTCAGGAATTTCCCTGTATTCAGCACCATCCATCATTCCTTAAATTCTAACCAGTTTCCCAGTCCCTGCCGATGAAACCATCCCCACAGCATGATGCTGCCACCACCATGCTTCACTGTGGGGATGTTGTTCTCGGGGTGATGAGAGGTGTTGGTTTTGCACCAGACATAGTGTTTTCCTTGATGGCAAAAATCTCTATTTTAGTCTCATATGACCAGAGCATTTCTGCCAAATGTTTGGGGAGTCTCCCACATGCCTTTCGGCGAACACCAAACATGTTTGCTTATTTTTTTATTTAAACAATAGCTTTGTTATGACCACTCTTCTGTAAAGCCCAGTTCTGTGGAGTGTATGGCTTAAAGTGGTTCCATGGTCAGATACTCCAATCTCTGCTGTGGAGCTTTGCACTTCCTTCAGGGTTATCTTTGGTCTCTTTGATGCCTCTCTGATTAATGCCCTCCTTGCCTGGTCGATGAGTTTTGGTGGGTGGCCCTCTCTTGGCAGGTTTGTTGTGGTGCCCTATTCTTTCCATTTTTTTAAATAATGATTTAATGGTGCTCCGTGGGATGTTCAAAGTTTCAGATATTTTTTATAACTCAACCCTGATCTGTACTTCTCCACAACTGACTTGTTTGACGAGCTCCTTGGTCTTCATAGTGCTGCTTGCTTTGTTGGTGCCCCTTGCTTCGTGGTGTTGTAGACTCTGGGGCCTTTCAGAAGAGGTGTATACATACTGAGTTAATGTGACACTTAGATTGCACACAGGTGGACTTTATTTCACCAATTATGTGACTTCTGAAGGTAATTGGTTGCATCAGATCTTACTTAGGGTCTTCATAGCAAAGGGGGTGAATACATGCAGTGGGGAGAACAATTATTTGATACACTGCCGATTTTGCAGGTTTTCCTACTTACAAAGCATGTAGAGCTCTGTAATTTTTATCATAGGTACACTTCAACGGTGAGAGACGGAATCTAAAAAAAAAATCAGAAAATCACATTGTATGATGTTTAAGTAATTTATTTGCATTTTATTGCATGACTTAAGTATTTGATACATCAGAAAAGCAGAACTTAATATTTTGTACAGAATCCTTTTTTTTGCAATTACAGAGATCATAGATTTCCTGTAGTTCTTGACCAGGTTTCCACACACTGCAGCAGGGATTTTGGCCCACTCCTCCATACAGACCTTCTCCAGATCCTTCAGGTTTCGGGGCGGTCGCTGGACAATATGGACTTTCAGCTCCCTCCAAATATTTTCTATTGGGTTCAGGTCTAGAGACTGGCTAGGCCACTCCAGGACCTTGAGATGCTTCTTACGGAGCCACTCCTTAGTTGCCCTGGCTGTGTGTTTCGAGTCATTGTCATGCTGGAAGACCCAGCCACGACCCATCTTTAATGCTCTTACTGAGGGAAGGAGGTTGTTGGCCAAGAACTTGCGATACTTGGCCCCATCCATCCTCCCCTCAATTTGGTGCAGTCGTCCTGTCCCCTTTGCAGAAAAGCATCCCCAAAAAATGATGTTTCCACCTCCATGCTTCACGGTAGGATGGTGTTCTTGGGGTTGTACTCATCCTTCTTCTTCCTCCAAACACGGCGAGTGGAGTTTAGACCAAAAAGCTCTATTTTTGTCTCATCAGACCACATGACCTTCTCCCATTCCTCCTCTGGATCACCCAGGTGGTCACTGGCAAACTTCAGACTGGCCTGGACATGCGCTGGCTTGAGCAAGGGGACCTTGCGTGCGCTGCAGGATTTTAATTCATGACGGCGTAGTGTGTTACTAATGGCTTTCTTTGAGACTGTGGTCCCAGCTCTCTTCAGGTGATTGACCAGGTCCTGTCGTGTAGTTATGGGCTGATCCCTCACCTTCCTCATGATCATTGATGCCCCACGAGGTGAGATCTTGCATGGAGCCCCAGACCGAGGGTGATTGACCGTCATCTTGACCTTCTTCCATTTTCTAATAATTGCGCCAACAGTTGTGGCCTTCTCACCAAGCTGCTTGCCTATTGTCCTGTAGCCCATCCCAGCCTTGTGCAGGTCTACAGTTTTATCCCTGATGTCCTTACACAGCTCTCTGGTCTTGGCCATTGTGGAGAGGTTGGAGTCTGTTAGATTGAGTGTGTGAACAGGTGTCTTTTATACAGGTAACAAGTTCAAACAGGTGCAGTTAATACCGGTAATGAGTGGAGAACAGGAGGGATTCTTAAAGAAAAACTAACAGGTCTGTGAGAGAAGGAATTCTTACTGGTGTGTAGGTGATCAAATACTTATGTCATGCAATAAATTTACAATTAATTACTTAAAAATCATACAATGTGATTTTATGGATTTTAGATTCCGTCTCTCACAGTTGTAGTGTACCTATGATAAAAATGACAGACTACATGCTTTGTAAGTTGGAAAACCTGCAAAATTGGCAGTGTATCAAATATTTTTTTTCTTTTCAATTCAGCAATATAAAATATTTTGTGTATGTCCATTACATGTCAACATTAATTTAAATGACAGGTTGTAATGCAACAAAATAGGAAAAACACCAAGGGGGATGAATACTTTTACGAAGGCATTGTAACCCAGGGGAACTCAGAGCATGTGGGCTCTGTGTGTGGTGTGCTTCTTTCAAGGCTTGTCCAGCACACACAGTGCTTATCTTCTAGGTTCTCTCTTTGTTTGTCCAGCGCTGAGCAAATAGAAGGTGCAATACATCTCCTGACAGTTCCCAAAGGCAGGCATAAAACACGCTGGCCAAACAAACACTATACCCTGAGTCACCTAGAGGAGCTTTCTCAGGCTTTGCAGAACACAGATTCCCGCCCCTTGAACAGTAGTGGATTTAGGCCCCCTGGCTGGCTACCTTTCTGCTGTTGATTTAAGCAGTCTTAAGACAGTCTGGATGATGTTGTGTGAATATCCCCCAGCAAGCAGTCTAGGAGCTGCCATTGTCCTCTGCCATATTTTATTACCCCATCAGAAAAAGAGGAAATCCGATTCCCCCTTTCTGCAAGAGAGCTTATCCTGCTGTCTCAAAGCAAGCTGTCATGAGAGAGAGAGAGAAGGGGAAAGAGAGACAGAGAGAGAGAGAATGAGAGAGAGAATGAGAGAGGAAGGGGCGAGTAGAGGAGACAGAGGATGAATGAGAGTGATTAAATGCCTCATCTGTGCCGCTTGTCCATGGAACCCCCTCGTTTTCTCGTTTCACCCCCTCCATCCTCAGTAGGGGGGATGATAGGTCCACTTCTCCTTCATCAATGTTTACTACCCTAACAGCAGGACTTGGGTTGGGCCATGGAGGGGGAGAGGTGGAGGGTGAGCGACATGCGTGTTGTGAGAGGGTACACAGCAGGATGAATGAATGCTGGGTAAAATATTACAACTTTTATTGTCGCCAAACAACACTCTGGCGCTTTTTTTGTCCTTCCTTTCTCTGGCTCCCCCTCTCTCCTCTTCTCC